>NC_051063.1:126151417-126188917 GCF_004664715.2 Peromyscus leucopus | reverse complement strand
TGCATGGAATTTATCATCTCCATATTTTACACATTTAATCCTAAAATGAGCAAATATTCAGGTAAATATTGAATTAGAAATCTCTGGATGTAGTATTTTATTGATGGTTAATAAAATAAATTATGTAGAGTTCAGGTACAAAGTTGCATTTGAAAATTTTCTACAACTAGAAATCAGTTTGACACTTAAATGTTTGAGAACTGCTTTCCAATCAAATCCTTTATCTCCACAGCTCCATCCCATTCCACACTGCTGTCAGAAGTCCCCAATCCCAGCATTGCTGTAGCCTCATCTCCACTCTTTGTGTCCTTGCTTTCTGTGTTTCAGTGTTCATTCTACAGATTCTGCTCTCCATAGCTGGCATGACTCTTATAGAATTTCAAACATATCACAGGTACCTGTTTTCACAGTCCTCAATGTATCATCTTCTTGTTAAACTCTTTAATTTTCTATTAACCACCATCTAATCCCTTTCATACCTCTACTTTTTTATTTACTCCCCAAATTTATCTTCTGGCTAGGTAATAAATATGATAATAGATATGCATGCTCCTAATACAGAGAGAAACATCCTTAAAAATTTGTTAATGACAAAATTTCAGTAATTTGATTTTTAATATCAAATGGCTTGAATTACATAATAATTACATTGATAGAAAATATTTGTTACTCACAATAAAATAACAGGTGGGAAAAATTTTAACATAAACTATGTGAGACATCAACTAAAATGGTTATAAGTAAATATTTTATATCTAGTACATATATATGTGTGTGTGTGTGTGTGTGTGTGTGTGTGTGTGTGATATAACAACAGGGAAATGTGTTTCTGTTTAACTATGGAAGAACAATAGACTATCCCATTTCTAAAATTTTTTTTAAGAATTTCATGAATTAATACATTTTATATTATATGTATAATTATATATAAAATTCATATAATACGTATCATACACACACACACATACATACAAGATGAAAGTGTGAGAAAGCAGGTATGAGTCTTTTGGAATTTCAAACATATCACGTGTGCCCTTTATCAAGAATCTTTTCAACTTCAATAATCATAACTGATTTCTCTTCTATTTGCAGAAAACTTAGTCATTTTTAGAGGACCACCTGTAAAATTACTGATGTACGTATTCTGCCTTTCAATTACTCATTTCTTCCTAAATCCTTACCATCTATTTTAGAGAATCTTCTCTTTAAATAACAACACAGATATTTTCCAATTTATCAATACAATAATTTAAATAAAAACTTACAATTAAAAAAACATTAAGAGAGGGATTTGATTTCAAGTGTCCTAAGTTCAAATTTCTCAGACAAAATGACTTGTATGCACCACATTAGCACACATGATCGATCTGAATATTTTTCTAGTAGTTACAGGAACCTTCAAATACTATTGGGGATTTTGAACTGTTCCTGGGGTAGCTGGTCTGCACAACATCCTAACACAACAGGAATTGAGGCAATAAGTTAGGAAGTTTCTATGTAAGTTGAAAACTAGCTTTACATTCCCATGATTTCCACAGCTCTCTATTATTTACCTGATTAAATAGCTGCAGGGTTTGGAGATTCTATAGTTAACACATTGTTGTAAAGACTGTTTTCTTCTGTGCTCAGAACTCCAAAACATGAAACATAACTCGCTGGACCCTGTTTGTTATTCGTGTGCAAGTCTTTTGTTTGTTCCCATTACCATCCTTCCCCCATGGCTGTAGTGCGGACAGACACAGTCTAGAACGGAAGAGTTTTAGTGAATCTGAGCAGTATATACTACTCTCATTTCACTAAACACTTTGTGTTAATCCTGTGTTGTTGTGTTTATTAATCATTAAAACACGATCTATCCATTTTGAATTAATACTTGAGTGTTTTAACAATATGGACTGAATCTAACAATACAGAAAACACGTCAGAAGACAATATTTAGTACCACAGTACTATTAAGCTTAACATGACATTTGCTTTTATTGTTTTAAAAAATCATTAAACCCACTCTTGGGCATATACCCAAGGAATGCTCAATCATACCACAAGGACACATGTTCAACTATGTTCATAGCGGCATTGTTTGTAATAGCCAGAACCTGGAAACAACCTAGATGCCCTTCAACTGAAGAATGGATAAATAAAATGTGGTAATATAAATATGGAGTACTACTCAGCAAAGAAAAACAATGACATCATGAGGTTTGCCGGTAAATAGATGGAACGAAAAAAAATCATCCTGTGTGAGGTAACCCAGACTCAGAAAGACAAACATGGTATGTACTCACTCATAAGTGGATACTAGATGTAAAGCAAAGTATAACCAGACTGCAACTCACAACTCCAGGGAGGCTACCTAGTAAAGAGGACCCTAAAAAAGGCACAGGGATCGCCCAATGACAATGAGATCTCCATGAGCAAACTGGATGCGAGGGGCAGTAATGGAGGGCAAGGGTCAAGGGAAAGAGAGCTTAGGGAATCGGGATGTCCCAGCTGGATCAAGAACAGAGTGGGAGAACAAGGAAAGAGATACCATGATAAATGAAGACCCCATGGGAATAGGAAGAAGCAGAGTGCTAGAGAGGTCCCCAGAAATCCACAAAGATACCTCCACAATAGACTACTGGCAATGGTTGAGAGGATGCCAGAGCTGACCTATTCTGGTGATCAGATGGCTGAACACTCTAACTGTCATGATAGAACTCTCATCCAGTGTCTGATAGAAGTGAATGCAGAGATCCACAGCAGAGCCCCAGGTGGAGCTCAAGGAGTCCAATCGTTGAGAGAGAAGAGGGATTGTATGAGCAAAAGATATTGAGACCATGATTGGATTTTGTCAAATGCCTTTTATGCATCTAGTGAGACGATCAAACGAATGAAAACACATGAACTATGGACCAATAGCTGAGGAGCCCCCCAACTGGATCAGGCCCTCTGGATAAGTGAGACAGTTGACTAGCTTGATCTGTTTGGGAGGCCCCCAGGTAGTGGATCCGGGATCTGTCCTTGGTGCATGAGCTGACATGTTGCTCAGCCTTGGTATAGGGAGGAGGGGACTGGATCTGCCTCAGCTGAATCTACCAGGCTGGGATCTCTGCCAGGGGATACCTTGCCTTGGGAATGGGGGATGGATTTGGGGGCGAAACTGGGGAGTGGGAAAGGAGAACAGGGGAATCTGTGGCTGATATGTAAAATTAAATTAATTATAAAATAAAAAAAAATTACCAAGATAAAAACAACAACACAATTTTAATAAAAAAAGTTATATGTAGTTAGAGGTTTCATTACTATGAATGAAGAGTGGTCTGCAAACTGTTGGGTCAAGATACCCATGCCATGGGACCAGACTAGGCCCTCTGCATATGGGAGATAGTTGTATAGCTTGGTCTGTTTGAGAGGTCCCTGGTAGTGGACTCAGGATCTGTCCCTGGTGCACGAACTGGGTTTTTGGAGCCCATTACCTATGGTGGGACACCTTGCACAGCCTTGATATAGGGGGAGGGGCTTGGACCTGCCTCAACTGAATGTACCAGGCTTTGCTGACTCCCCATGGGAGACCTTATCCTTTCAGAGAAGGGGATTGGGCAGTGGGTCCAGGAGGGAAGGCAGGGGGTGAGCGAGAGGCGGTATGAGAGGGGGATCTGTGGTTGATATGTAAAATGAATTAAACATCTTAAATAATAATTTATAAAATGTATCCATGCTAGAAGCTATTCATCTCACTTTTTGATTTTTTTGATATAAAACATAAAAGTAATTTATTTTATCTATGTTTGGGTGTTGTGGCTGCACGCCTGAAACAAGGGTAACAGATGGTTGTGAGCCACCATGAAGGAGCTAAAATCAAACTCTGAGTCCTCTGTAAGAATAGCCAGTGTTCTCAACTATTCAGATCTCTGTTCAAAGTAAATAGCATTATTATAAAATGCTTTTAAGCCGGGCGTTGGTGGCACACGCCTTTAATCCCAGCACTCGGGAGGCAGAGCCAGGTGGATCTCTGTGAGTTCGAGGCCAGCCTGGGCTACCACGTGAGTTCCAGGAAAGGCGCAAAGCTACACAGAGAAACCCTGTCTCGAAAAACCAAAAAAAAAAAAAAAAAAAAAAAAAATGCTTTTAAATGCACATTTCCATAAGTAAGTTGCTTAAACACCACAATAGAGGTAACATCAATCTAAATTGAATAGTTAGATTGGTAGGTATGGGCATGAACCAATCAAATAAACTGCCTATATGTAGCGGCATTGCCTATGACCAAGCAGTTTCAAAGCTGATACAGGACGATCAGAAATTCCAATACAGCCTGACTACATAGAGAGTTCTAGGACAGCCATGATATATGCTTAACCTTATCTAAACAATTAAAAATACCTAAGTAATCATGTTAAACCATGTCATTTTTAATATACTTATAGATAAGTTTGGTATTGATCATTTAAATTTAAATTAAGTATAATATATGAATGTTTGGTTCCATATTTCAAAGAAAATTATTTTATGCTCAGTTGCCATATCTGAAATAATATGAAAACCAATGTAATAGTTTATAAAACAAGCAAACTATTATAACAAGGCTCACTTGAAATAAAAGTAGAAGTCCAGCAAAATTGCTAAGCATAACTTATGAAAGGACCACCATCATAGATAGTGAAAAAACTCCTCCAGGGATAGAAAGTACACGAGGCTCATGATCAGACTTATTCCTTGTTCTTTTAGCTATAAAATGATGGCCACTTGATGAGAGGAAAAAGTCTCTTTGGACACATAAAACCCTTTAGTGGGTAGGTGTATAATGCCCTCTGAATTTAAAGATTCCATTTGGAAGTGATTAAGACTCAGGAAGTCAAGAAAATTAACAAGTCGCACAAAATAATTCACAAGTCTCAGGAAGTTCTTGAAATTTATAAGCCTAACTTATCCCATTCCCAAGGTAAGGACTGCTGGGAAGGAAAGACTCTGACCTCTTGACCTGCCTAAACGCTGTGGGGGCAAGCTCCAGGGATGCAGCTTTATTGTGTCATCAACCATACTATGGTGAGGTTTTGGGGGTTTTAGTGATGCTGGTGCATTTAAGCCATCAGTGATCCACTAAGTAAACTCTTACTGATCCTGTTTAAAAAAAAGAAAAAAACCTACTAAACTCACTGATTGGGTAAGGTAGATATGCTTTGATCTGTCTTCTTCCCCCTATCTGGAGTAAGAAGATATTTGTTAATATTTCTTCTGGAAAAATCACATAATGGTAAGTTATATTTTTCTTATTAAAATTCACTAGCTCTCCAGTCAAGTGTTCAGTACAAAGTGAGCAGGCAAGTCCCTGTAATTTTCAGATCTCTTGCACCAGGAGTGAGATAAGTCATTTTGCTAATCACGTTTCCTATTTTCTCTTTGTATTTAGCAAACTGGATTTAATTTAGTGGAATATAATAATCAAAAGATTAAAATATATATAAGTATTAATCAGCTTTATTCATCTATTTCCCCAGTCCTTGAGATTAAATTTTAAAAAATTCTGTGTGTAATTATATGGTCCCCCAGAAGTCACATTATGTTTTGATCAAACATGATAACCAGTATACACTTACTTCAATGTAGACATTGCTTGTCAAATAATTATAAAAGCATTGAATTTGACTATTAAATGTAATTTTCTTACTATCCAGATTAAACCATGAAATCATAGTGAAGGAAGAAAGAAATGGAATTCTATGGTGAAGCTAGTCATGCCCTGTGGTGCCCAGTTCACAAGAATGTAGCTAAGTTACCCATTATACATTTGCTGTGACATCCATTGGTCAGCAATTTGGTTCACAAAGAATTCAGAATTGTGCACTCATTAGTTAGGTCACTGAGCATCCTACGAGCACCTAAAAAGGCCAGGAGGCACTCAAGGTATTAAATATCCAATAGAGACTAAGAGATATTTCCATTTTTGAGGATATAAATATGAAAACAAATCCACGCAGAACACTTTAGGTTCACCAGAGAGAAATGAGAAGATAGACAAAGGGAGAGTAGCTTCACGAGTTACTTTTATAATGCTATGATAAAACAGCATGACCAAGGCAATTTACAGAAGGAAGGTATATCTGAGGATAGTGTTTCCAGATGGCTTAAAGGATGTGATGCCAGAGCTGGGGTACTAACAGGTAGCAGGCAGGTGGGACAGCAGCTGAGAGCTCACACCTTGAGTCACGAACAGGAAGCAAAATTTATCAATTCAAAATGGAGAAAACTTTTTGAAACTTCAACTTCAACCACCAATGGCATACTTCCTCCAACAAGGCCACACCTAATCCTTCCCAAACAGCCACCAACTGGGGACCAAGTATTCAAATGCTAGATACTGTGATGACATTTATCATGTACACACTACCGTAGCCATTTGAGTGAGGATGCTATTTTAGATATTACTAGACTGCAAAAGAAGTCTTCCAGAGAATGAAAAATGAGTCAGCAAGTTAAAAGAAATTGGGTGTATATCTCATATAATTAATAAATTGATTTAAATGCTCACATTGTGTGAAGCCTGTTCAATTTATCTGGGTAAGAACATTTATATATATATACACATTTATATGTATATGTATGTATGCATGTATGTGTGTGAATACATACATATATATAAAATTCTCCACTATACATACTATATGCATATATTATCTACATGATAAATATGTAAATATATAACATGTCTAAATATGTGAATTTGGCCTTTATTTGTTAATATAGCAACAAAATGGTGAAAGATGTGTTGATACTTTAACAATGATGTCAAAACAGTCAGAAGAAATCCTAAGAAGCCCAACAGACAAGAACATCATTATCATATGCATTTACACACTCATGGGACATGACATGATGACAATTTAAGGAAATATCAGCATTTAACTAAATTACAGAACAGCACATCAAATTTGAGGTGGTGGTCACCAAAGGAGTGTGGCTACTTACTTTACATGTTCCAAGTCCTTTTATTATAAAGTCTGTTCCCTGCATCCTCACAGCCTTAAACTAACAGACTGCAGCTGCTTGCATTCTGGAGTGCAGGTTGGTGGGAATTTCTTTCATCAGCAGGACACTGAAGCTCTGCCATAATGGTGAATGGAACGTCCCACTCAAGAACAGCATTTGACAGCTGCAGAGTCTGTGTCCAAATGTTTTCACAGCTCCTGGTTTCCAAAACAAACAGAAACACACTGTGTTCAATAAATTTAATTAGCAGGTTGTCCTTTAATTTGGTCTTTTAACAATCTGTCACTGTTTTCATTAAATTGCAATTCTAAAAGAATACAAATTGTGTCACTTAGCTATTTTTCATTCCAGTGATTCTAGAGGAACTATTTTATCAATAATATTATATTTTTCCAACAGACTATTAATAAATATTAACTATTCATTCAAAATACAATAATAAAAATATATGCATATTGAACTTGAATGCATGTAATATATGTATACTCATGTAAATATATGTGGTATATTTTATACACATACATAAATATAATATATACATAATATAATGTGTATATTATACATATAGTCTTGGGGAACGTAACTCTACATTAACTGTGAAGGATTCAGAGTTAATACATAAAATTACAGTTTTTGTGTTGAACCATTGAATACATCATTAGTTCTAGGACACAGGCCAAAGAGTGATTACAGGCAGTTTCTGTAGCCCAGGGCAAACCCTCCTCTGCTTCTTTTGAGTTATGTGGCAATGGATTCCTGCTTACATTCTCCTATATCTCAGAAAACTCTTCTATACAATGAGAATAGAAACCATACTGGCCTCAGCACATTGCTAACATGATTACCAGGGTTTTGCCTGGCCCCATAAGAGTCCAATAAACATCGCTTCCTTCTGTGCCTATTACCTATTCATTGAGCTCAGAGCAATTATATTAGCAACAAGAACAATGTGTGTCAAAATACCCTTTAGAAGAAGTAAATGAGGCTGTATTTGGCATTTCATTTAACAAACACAATTAGTTGTAGCAATTAAGGTTGTATCTGTTAATCTTGAAGCCATAGAACTGCATTTCTCTCCTACTGTAATTTGGGAAGATTTGCAGTTTCTCTCCTGTGTTTAGCTGCATGATGATTCTGTCAGAGAAGAAGGCTTGAACTCTTAGCAGTTTCAAGACATCTGGTGCTCAGTTACTCATCACAAAAGCATTCAAGGTGGGATGGAGTTGGGGTGGGGCAATGCCTCTGCTTCTTGCCTTTCCACTGGGAAGCCAATATTTCCCCGACTTCTTATTGGAATATTGCTTATGTCTCACTAGTATTGTCTCTGTCAGGAGGTTATTACTGGCTGCAAGATGTTCTAAAATAGCAAAGTGGGACCTCATACTCTCCAACAAATTCAAGGTTATATTAACAGGAAGGACTATAGGAAAGAGATACCAGGTAATATTTTATTGTCTTTTGTAATAGTCATCATGGGAAATGTTAAAATTTGTTTGGAGTTTCCTAAGCTCACTTTACTGCTTTAGCACTCATTGTTTTAATGTTGAATTGCCTATGGGAATATGGTACTAGAAACTTTCCATTGCTTAGTTCCTTGAAGCTTAATGAGATTTTGTTTGTACCTGAAATTTACATGTTTTTTGTTTGTTTCTTTGTTTTTCTTGAAAAAGAAATAGAAGCTAAGCAACTTGAGAGGTTGGCCCTCAATGCTCCCTTCTCTCAGCTGCTCTGACTAGGCTGGCTTTCCATATTTTTCTCAAATATGCAAAACACATTTTTACCTCACAGCCTATGCCATTATTCTTCCTCTAGGTTTAGGAGTCTCTGTAAGGCAGGATCTCCACTGTCACTGCCACTTTCTCGAGCCTGGTCCTCCACTAGGTCTGGGGCAAGCTTCTACTCTTTGGGGAAATTAGTCTGACCCAATGGCTTTCTAATTTTCCTCTATCTCATTAGTCATATTTTATTTGTTGATTTTAATTTTAACATTTTTCTTGTGAACCTCCTGCACATGTTAGCATATAATCAGACAGGCTCAACATTAAAGTAGTTCTTCTTGATATTTGTCTACTCATCAGGCAGTTTTTTGAAGCTAAAACAGATCTCACCATAATTGTTAAATACATGTTAAGCACATGGAAAAATAATTTCTTTCTGCTCTCCCTCCCTACTCTCTAGTTCCTCACTATCGAAAGAAATGATAATAAGAAAAAGACTGTTTTTGGTTTTTCAAGACAGTGTTTCTCTGTATAGCCCTGGCTTTCCTGGAACTTGCTTTATAGACTAGGCTGGTCCCAAACTCAGTGGTTCACCTGCGTCTGCCTCTCTAGTTCTGGAATTAAAGGTGTGCACTGCCACCACCTGGAAAACAATTTTTAACATTGAGTTCTTAGGAATTTTCTTAGAACAAGATGAATCATATATTTATTAGACGTAAATGGCTTATCCCATCTTGAGAAATATATTGATAATTCCATCTGATCAAATAGGAAGTTCTTCAGAGCATACACTGTGATTATACCCATTGCTTTATTGGGCATCACAACTCAGAACTTTGTAGCTTTCATCAAACTATGAATGGAAATTACTTCATGTCAATGTTTAGGGTCCTCTTCATGATCAGATCTTAGTTTTTGTGCATCATGAGACTTGCTTTCTTATGGCTTCTCTAAGATATCACATATTAATCTTAAAGACTTACTTCAAATATATATATATATATATGGATATGTGAATTTGGTTGCAGGTACCTGTAGAGTCTGGAAGAGAGTGTCTGATGCCCTGGAGCTGGAGTACAGTTGGCTATGAGCCACTTGATATGAGCGCTGGGAAATGAATTAAGATTCTCTGCAGGAATAGTGTATACTCTTAACCAATGAACAATCTCTCTAGTTCTTAAATATTAACTATAAAAGGTAATTTTCCTCAGTTAAAACATAGGTAAAAGATTAGAAGAGGCACTTCACAAAAGGAGACACACAGATGAGAAATTATTGCATGGAATGATGTTCAGCATTGTGTGTTCTGGGGAAAGAACTCAGAGACTATTTGTGCTGTCTTAAGAGCATTCCTTTACAGAAGATGGTTGCAGATTCTGCAGGACACCAAATGCAGCTGAGGATGGAGGATGAAGAGCCACACCCAGTGTTGATGGACTACAACATGGTGAAACTACTTTGACAGGGCTTGGCCATTCGAAGCATTCTTTTTCCATATCAGCTAGAACTGTTGCCTGATGGTATTTTCTTCCCAGATGAATTGAAAATGTATGCATTCAAAGAACTATATATAGAAGTTTATTCATAAATTGACAAAACCACAAGCAATGTAAATTACCTCCAGTAAGTATGTGGATATAGAAAATTATTTATGTGCAAGATGGAATATTGATTATCAATAAAATTTGGAAGTATCAAACCATGAAAATGATAATCTGATGCAGATATGTGAAAGAGCAATCTAAAAAAGATTAAATAATGTATGATTTAAAATTGGTATTTTCAAAAAGGCATAACAGTGAAAGAACTCAAGAGATCTGTGGTTGCCAGTTTCTGAGGGTGTAAGGAGGGAAAAATATACAATGCATCCAAGATTTGGTTACAGGGCCTGAGTGTGTGAGGTAAGACATATGTGTGTTGCTCAAGGGATTCGGCTAACAGGGCAGTTCTGTGTGGTATTGTCATAACAGACACACAGTATTAGTCTGACAAGAGTTGCCATTTTTTCCTGATATTTCCTCCTAACAATTTACCATCTAGTGATCTCTCCTCTGCATCTTGGTTATACATCCACACTTCACAATACTGCATGTAAGATTGTGATTCATGTCATACACAACACACTGAGGCCATCCTTTAAACCTTCAGGAAAGACCCACTCAATGGAGCCTTCTTGAAACCTTTAACAAAGGAAAGGAAGTTGTTCTTTCCCATCCAAATAGTCCTTTTGTCCACTTCCATCATCAGCATATTTAATAAGCAAAAGTCAAAAACATCTTCAAATCTTATTTAAGTCACAAGAATCAGTATTTTTTAAAATCAAAATTTTATTTATACTGGCTTTTCATAATTGTTAATGAAATAAAACATCAATCTTCTCAGGGACAAATTTGGATTAGGAAATTTAATTAAAAGATAATTATAATACTAATTGACTGTAGCTAGGCTGAAAGTGTTTAGTCTCGCCCCCCAAAAAAATGTGAAAGGAAAACAAACAAGCAATAAATAAAACCTTATGAAGCAAAATAAACCCCTCATGTATAGATCCACAAAATATCCTAATTGAAGTATGACCTTGTGTGACTCATAACCAGAGAGCTGCTACTCAGTAATCACAGCTGTCTGGGTAGGAAAGGAAATGCTCCCGAGCATAGCACCAAATCTGACACCCAGAGCTGCTTCTGACTCTCTTGTTTTGGTTGTGAGCCTCACCCTTAATAGTTGAGCCATCTCTCCAGACCTCTCAATGTCCATGTTATCTTTTATGACAGGTTCATAGTGTGCATGGTTGATTTTGCTTATAATCTGATATGAATCCATTTTGAATATCAAGACAAGAGTGACACAAACTTTATCAATAAATGTAACTTTAACAGTGGTAGCACAATGTTTTCCACTCTTTTGTGTGGGCCTTAAATAATCACAAAAATATTATCTAATGCTTGCTATGATTATCCAGTGGAGAGGTTTTACACTGACTTTATTTTATATTATTTAGTTTTCCTTACAAATATCTATCATGGGGCCAAGGTTAGGTATTGTGAAGCTCATACTGTCATTCAGAAAGCCTGAGTGACTCCTTGATTACTGGTCTCCTCAACTCTCTGGAAACTAGCTCAAAGGTATGTTCTTACTGATGGAAGCCTCGAGGAGGCAAGGCAATAACATTTATTGATGAAATGTCTAAAGGTGAAAAACAGAGTTAGAATTTGGTGTGAAGTTCTAATTGGGAGTAGGCTTTATCCTCCACAGTCTAAAGGCAGTTCCACTTGGTTTCTCCTGTAAGCCATGATTTTAAAGGCAGCTGGTCACTGGAGGAAACCTCAGTGGTAGATTGTGGCTTTCTTTCCAGATGTGCTGATAGTAAAAAAGCACAGATCTTCTCTCCAGGGCTTCTGTATCAAATGGAGTGCAGCTTTTCCGCAGGGCCACATACATCTCTAGCTCTCCCTGTGAAGGAAACAAAAACTCCTGTCTTGGCCCTGAGTTCTTAGCCTCAAAAACTCCTGAGATCAAACATTACTATCTCCAGTTAAAATTTAAGAATCTGGATCTACCTTACTCCCTGCAAGGAGTGGGTAGGAGGTGGGATGGGGGAGGTGGAGGGAGCAGAATGGGAGGGGAGGGAAACTGGGGATGGTATGTAAAATGAAAAATAAAATAAATAAAATAAGAAAGAACTAAAACAGGTGTGTAGCTTGATCTGCTTGGGCGCCCCTGGCAGTAGGATCAGAATCCATCCCTGGTATATGAGTGGGCTTTTTTGATGGGACACCTTGTGCAGCCCTGAGGCAGGAGGAAGGGCTTGGACTTGCTCTGTTGGATGTGCCTCCCCATGGAAGGCCCTTGCCTTCTTGTTGGGGAGAGAAGAGGTAGGTTGGGAGGGGAAGGTGGGGGGGGAGAAGGGGGGGCAGGAGGAGGGAAGAGGGGGATCTTTGATTGTTGTGAAATGAATGAAAATAATTTTCTTAATAAAAAAAGAACTTAAAAAAAAAGAAACTGAACCTTAAGATCTCAGGGGACATGTACAAAATTTTAAAAGTAAAACACAATGGTATTTGATCACCATGGCTCTCATTTCATTGTGCAATCTATAGATTTTTCTTGGAGCCTCATTGGTGTTAAATCTAGTCTCAAAAATGAGATGTAATCTTGTTTTTCTTTTACCCACTAAAGTTTCTACTCCTCTCATTTCCACAGAGATGGATTGCTGAAATTCATAGCTGTTGCCCCAGCCATCACACCTGTCCCCATTCACACTTTGGTTATCTGATTTCCCATGATGCACTATTTCAAAGCTCCTCACACCGGTGTCATTTTCTAATCTACTAGGTCCACATGTACACAGTAATCTCAGATTTGTACTGGGAAGCACACTAACCTAACATTTCTTAGCGGCTTCTTTGGATTTTTTCCAGCCTCTCTATCAAGTCATTGATAGGGAGATGTGAAACTTTGTTCTACTCCATCAATCTTCACAAAGGAAGTGAAAATTGATTGTCACACTCACCATTATCACACATCCTTTATCCTCTTACTCTTATCCTCTTACTCTTCTGTATCTCTTTTTCATTACCTCACCATCATTATGGTTACCTGCTTCTCCATCCATTAGTTCATTTAGATTTTGTCATCTGGATCCATCTTTGTGACAAGTGGTAGCCCTGAACTTATTGGGTTTATACATGGAGTCATTCTTCAGCCATGTCTTATCTGAAAACCTATGTTTAAACAATCTTCTACATCAATTAAGCTTTCTGATTTTCCTTTGAAATAGTACTTTTTTTGTATGATTTAGCTGAGGCATTTTAAAACTATGTTGGAATGATATTTAAAAATGTGTTGAATCTGCCTTTACTAATGATTTTACATCATTTCTTTAGATAGTTATTGCTATGTTTTTATTTGCTATTGGTGTCTGGGAAATAACAGGATAGTTCAGTTAATTAACTTTGTGTCATGTATATGGTTTCATGAAAAATTCTTGGATATGCACTTCTTAGTGTGAACACCAGAACTAATTAGTTAAGGAGTAGAAGCTTATAAAGTTTAAATTTCAAAGAGAAGACTGTGTACAAGGTTCTCCCTTTACAATCTTATGAAACAGTTGAATTTCTCTCACATATTGTAACTTTAATTTCTTTATCTGTAAGTTAAAAACAATACTATATACCTGTGTGCTTCATTATATAGTGTAAGGTCAGATAGTGGGTATAAACATGCTTTACAAAGTACAAAGTGTTTCAGTTATTGTTTATCTTGTATCTTACAGTCATTATATAAAGACACTAGGAATTAATTAAAGTAAAAAATATCTAATGAATATATTATGACCCAGGCTTTATTCTTGCTACCAGAAATATATCAACCACATGATTGGTTTCTGACATACAGATCAAATGTGCAGGGTAGATGTTTGGTGTTGTTTGTTTTTGTTGTTTTTTCTTTTTTATACTTCAGGAAATTACTGGAAACTTGGTAGTTCAATTTAATAAAATCTAATGTTATTATGTGTTTTAGATAAAACAGACAAACACTGGTCTCATATACATGAAAGTCTACAATGAAATTGGCTGTTTCTCTTTCAAGATATTAAAGGGGAGTTTTATGCCCCTGCTTTCTGCTTTCCTGAAGCTGCCTGCTTCTCTGTTCCCTCTCTTCCTTAGTGCAGTCATGTTGAGATTTCTCAATATTACACATCCAGGTTCTGACAAGAAAGGCTCTGCCTCCATCTGTTCCTAATAAGAACCCTGTGATCACACTGGATCTACCTACATCAAGTCATATAGCCTCCTCCTGTGGAGTCAGCCGATAACCAACCTTAGTTTAACACACGGTCTAACTTTGCTTTCTATATGAGTCACATTTTCTCAGATTTCAGGGAATTAGAGTTGGGATGATTTTTGATACACTTATCTACCTACTACCTTCTCAACAGAAACTGCTAGTGTTTTAGTTTTCTGTGTTTCCCCATGAATCTGTGTGATGTGCTACCAGATCAACCATGTGGTAAAATCATGAACTAAACTGAACTAAAGTCATCCATCACTAAGTTACTATAAGACCTCATTTCCTCATTTTTTCAGCCACTTGGATGACCTTTAATAACATTTTTCATTATTTAAAAGTCCCCTTGAATTGCTTATAAATATATTCTGTTGTAGGTCCAGAAGAGTGTTACAGGCATATTTATTTTCTGAATAAATGAATAATGAAGAGCCGGGGTGGGTCATCTTTACTGTTATCAAATATAAAATGATGAAAGCATAATCTAATAACATTTCAGACATTTCAAAAACATCTATTTTGGAGTCAGTAAGATGGATCAGGATCAGAAGGTAAAGGTACCTGCTGACAAGCCTGATGACCTTAGTTTGAGCTCTGGGGAAAATATAATGGAAAGAGAAGACTGATTCCCAAAAGTTGTCCTCTGATCTCAAAAGGTATACCCAACACATACATATAAACACACATACATTAAATAAATAAATGTTTAAAATCTATTTTTTGTATTTTGTATTTAGGATCTGAAATCTATATAATTTGAATATATATATATATATATATATATATATATATAAAATTTTACTAAAATTCCTTCAGACCTACAGCTAGTAATATACATATATCTGTATAAACCACTCAACATACTTATTACTTCTATTCATTCCTGAAATGTGGACAAGCTGATGCTGAAATGCTATTAAATTTACAAAGAAAACTTGCTAGCTTTCAGTGTGCTATTATCCAAACACGCCAGCCCTGGCTGTTGGCTCTTGTAGACCACACAGTAGGAAGGTAAAAATACCTGACATAAACTGCCCACATACATGGACTTTTTGTACATATTTTCATAAAAAAATCTTACTATTATGAAACAGCAGAACAAATACAAGCTTATCCAAAGAAATTATGACTTTTTTTTTTTTTTTTCAAGACAGGGTTTCTCTTGTGTAGCTTTGTGCCTTTCCTGGAACTCACTTGGTAGCCCAGGCTGGCCTCGAACTCACAGAGATCTGCCTGCCTCTGCCTCCCGAGTGCTGGGATTAAAGGTGTGTGCCACCACCGCCCAGCCCAGAGTTACCTTTTTGACACTGTAATTGCCAGAGAGGGAGGTTTGAGAATGCATCCCCCATAGTATGTTACTAGATAATGACACACCTATGCAAACCATGGGACTGATAAAATGTTTTTAACTCGCTAAACACTGAAAAAATCCTTGATCAAAACAGCAGTGAAGTAAAAAGTACTGGGACATAAAGCACTTGGGAATGCATGTCTATTTAACTAATGATAGAGGAAATTCTAAACCTCTGTGGAATTTGAATTTAACTGCTATGTACAAAATCAAATCTGAGTGCCAAGGATTCGTATGGGACCAAATATTTTGATCCTAGTGAGAGGACATGTCACCCATGTGAGAGAACAGTAGCTCAGTAAACTGTAAAGGCTCCTGGCTGGTGAGACTTGATGAAGAAAGAGGAAAGATTAATTCATTGTACACACTGTCTGGTGCCAAGACAGGTAAGGATTTAGGTGTTATATGCACACTAATCAATTTCTAACTTTGTGTAATTTTGATCCATGTCAGAGCTTCTCTCTCAATGTTCTTTGATCTAAAAGAAAAATTAACCAATAGAAAGTCAGGAGGTATTGAGCACATGATCTGTTAAGCACAAAATCACAGTGTGTTAATCTTATTTACTCCTTCATTTGGAATCCATGTCCTAGAAACTGGAGAATGGAATTCTTATTCTAAGTAGTGAAAGCAGAAAGCTAGGCAATGCATTCTGGATAGAGGATTAAATGCTGTGATGGAAGAAGAACATGATCCTCATAGTAAATACAAAGGAAAAGCACCTAGCCCCACCTGAGGACAAACACCGGCTTCTGATAGGACAAGCTCTCATCTAAGATGCCAAGGATGATGTCATGTCATGTGTGAAGTCAGGACGGTATTGTAGATGAAAAGCATATGTGTAGGCAACAGGACAGCCCCCAGAGTCTATGTAGAGATAAGACCTAGACAACTAAAAATGTGGAGACTGAACAGACAAGAGAATGCTGCACAATGAACTCATCTAGCTGTGATTCCATTCCTGTAGAGTAAATGAAGTCATGTGCAAGTCATGTCTCATTTATTCTTCAATCATTTTGATGGGTAAAGTTTCAGAATGCTAAGAATTAATGTGTTTATCAAAGTATCAATAGCTCAGAGCAGTTTTATTATGATGAGGAGCATGATAGAGTACAGTACTGGGGAGAGCATGTTGATGGACGAAATCAGACTCAGATGGAGCATGTACTATGCAGTAACTGACATGGCATATTGACAAGCCATGTATAATGTTGTCATTATTTGCATTGACTTTTGCTTTGAGTTTACTTTCTGTCCAAACATCACCTTCCACCACACATGTGTGCCCTCACCCACAGAACAGTTTGCAGAAACCACTTTTATCATTTGGGTCACATGTTCAAGCACAAGCACTTCAGGCTAACTGATGAAGTTGTTTGTGATCATGAAGCTAATAATAGCATAAATTTAAAATGAATAAATACCATGAGCAATGGAACCCTCCCCCCCCCTTAAGGAAACATTCTAGGTTCAGTTCTCATAACACAGTGTGGAAAAGAAACTTGATAATTTAAAAAATTTAAAAATACTCAGCAGGTCAGCTTCCATTAGCTGCAATGTCACAAGAAGCCAAACAGTGGAATATTATAAAGAGCTAAACTCAGAAAATGAGTAAAAACAAAAGACTAATAAAAGTTTTGACAAATATCCTACAGCATCTTCACCTGTCGTAAAAGCTTCACAAGTTTTATATTTCCAAATGTAGAAGAATGGGAACACATTCTAACTTAAGTTGGAATGAGAGGTAATCACAATGCCATGATTAGCTAACACAGAGCTCATTGCTCCTTAGGGAGAACTGCAAAGGACTTACGGGCCAGTCAGCTCTTGATAACTCAAAGCACTGAAGGCAAACTTAAACATTAAGTGAGAATTTCAAAAGATTTAACAAGTGGAGATTATAGCAGGGTTTTCTAATAATCCAAGCGCCTGAAAATGAGATGGGCCCCCATACAGAAGGGGGCAAAACTGTTAAGAAAAGCAAGGTGACCTGCTGATTGAAGTGATATGCTGTGATTTGAAGTGATTATCTGTGGTGATACATTGTCTACCTTAATAAAATTTGCCTGAAGATCAGAGAACAGAACAAGGCACTAGATTAGACCTAGAGGCCAGGCAGTGGTGGCACACACCTTTAATCCTAGCACTCAGGAAGCAGAGATCTATCTGGATCTCTGTGAGTTCAAAGCTGCCATGGACTACATGAGATTGATTCAGTCTAGGAGAGAAACAGAGCCAGCAGTGGTGACACACACCTTTAATCCCAGTACTTAGGAAGCACACACCCTTAATGGCTAGGCAGAGAAAGGTATATAAGGTGTGAGGAGACAAGAACTAAAGGCTTTTCAGGCTGGGGAGTCCTAGAAGTAAGACCATGGCAGTGGTTTGTTTCCTTGTCTCCCTGATCTTTCAGTGTTTACCCCAATATCTGGCTCCGGGTTTTTATTCTAAGATGTTTAGAACTTTGTACAATAACCATCCTTTTATGCTTCACTGTATCACTGAATATGCCAGCAGAGAATCAACTTCCCCTTGTCTCTTAGGAGCCCAGCTGGTCTTTGCAATGTATGTGAGTTGACTGAGCATCCCTCCTGCTTTGGGGTGAAGACTCTAAATCATTTCTACTGTGTAACAATAAAGAGCTCAGAAGGAACTCTTATTCTTAAAAGGCTTAGCTCATTGCTGATTCAGAACACTAGCCATACCTTTAGCAAATATATCTGAAGCTGAATTATGACCCTTTCAGCTTCAGCAACCATCTTGTTGAAGAAAGTCTCAACTTTATGCAAGATGCTTTTCTCTCTTCTTCTGTTCCTAGGCTGCACTTCTGTTGAACTTGCTAACTTAAAGACAAAGGTAAGAAATGTATAATTAAAATGAAGGGTAAGTTTAATCAATTAGTTAGGAAGTGATTGAATCACTAAAGACTTCTTTGGTATGTATTCAAGACTTGCTCAGTACTCTTTGACTACAAAATACATTCACTTCAGGAAAATGCATGGTATAAAGCAACAGGCCAACTGCATAACAAACTACTTACAAATGTGAATAGAATATACATTAGAGGGAGTGATGAAATGAGATATGAAGAGTGAATAATGAATAGATGGGGAAAATTAATTATTTCTTAAAGTCAGAAGCTGGGAAGCAATACTAAAATTAGATTTATGTACATACAAATGGAAAAAGGTAAATTAATGCAAATACAGTTTACCATCAAGATGGGAGAGATAGCTCAGTGGTTAAGAAAACTTGCTGCCTTTGCAGATAACCAGAATTTGATTCACAACCCTCATTTGGTGCATTACAACTTTCTGTAACTCTAGTTCCAGGACATGCTACACCCTCTTTAGGTCAAGCTGGGCAATGAACATACTAGGTGCACAGACATACATTTGGGGAAAACATTACCACACATAACATAAACCAAATCTTAGCAAAGCAATTAAAACATATAATTGAAGCAATGGGACACATGAGAAAGCACATAAAAAAGGGTGGCTAATTGCTTAGGCTGGAAAGTTATGTTCATTTTGGAAAGCAATGGGACAGACTTGCAGTCCTCCTGACCCTATCCCCAACAAGAACAAGGCTGTAGACTTGTTCTTGTTGAGGATAGGGTCAGGAGGACTGCAAAGACACTTATTAGAATATTGGGAAGCAGGTCAATCTTAGGAAGTCTACCCACACAGTTCTTTGAAGATTGGGTGGGACTCAGGACCAATAGTGAGAAAGAACGCCACTGTCACATCAAAACCAGCAGTCACTAGGAGAGAAAGTCACAGTCCCCAAGGACCTGCTGTCAGAAAACATGAACACTCCATGCCTTGTAAGGAGTATTTTATGCTGCGAGTGTTAATTTCACGATAGCTTTCTATCAAAGTTATCTATGCAAGAAGTAAATTCTAGAAACAAAGGATCATGTTGGAAATCAGATTTCAAATTTCACAGGGGAAATGCTAAGGGCCTTTTGAGATTATTAAACATTGAAAAATGGCAGAGTTGGACCCTGCATGAAGTGTTTTCTGTTAGCAAGGACCTTCTGAAGGTAGCATGTCACTCTCCCAAAAGACTGACCATTCACATCCTGTGAATTCTCTTTTCTAGATCTCCTATTATTCCATTTCAACTTTTCAAAAGACCATTTCACTACCTTTGCTCATAACAACAGCCCTGTCAGACCAACATATTTATAGCATTTAGAAGCTCATTCCCATCATGCTTACCTTCAGTGAAGAGAGAGAGATACACACAAAAGGCCTCCCACAGCATGCTGTCATTGCTTTTGGTAGCTCAGGCTGTGTGACAAAAGTGTCCCCTAGAAGAGGTTGCATTCAGAAGAGCCTGTCAGTGCCGCTAAGAGAGGCAAGGAGAGAAGGTGCTGGAACAATTAAAGACAGCCATACTGAACAAAGGCAGCTGAAGTATTTTTAAAAAGTCAAGAAATATAATAAAGCCCACTGCTGTTCTTAATCCACATTTCCTCATCCTTTTGGTCAGCCATTTAAAGTAAACCATTTAAAAGCATTTTATACCCAACAGTACTCTTTTGGGGAAAGTTGGGAAATGAAAGTCTCAAACCAAGTGTGAGATAGTGCACAATTTCTAATCACCAGCCCCAGTGAATGGAAATGCCATTTAAAACCAAGAGACTTGCACATGTTGTATTAGGAATAACTGATGTCAGATAGTGTAACATAGAAGCAGTGTATAGCAAATACATTCCCTGTTGAAAAAATTAATGTCTGTGTTGGACAAACTCAATAAGACTCATGAGAAACTGCTGTATCCAAAGGTAGCTGCATCTCAGATGTAGCTTAGTGGATTGGACTTGGATTGCTTTGTTCCTTTGCATCTTTTATTTCCTGACAGCACTATTACCACACAGTTAATTTTGTGGGAGCTGTTGTTAAGTCTGCACAGAATGCAGCAGTTATGTTATTCGAAATCGTCTTTTGCTGATCAGGTAGCCAATCTGCTATGCTGGTTCTATAGTCAAAGGAAATCCATGCAAACCAAGGTGGATGCTAAGCCAGTGATGGGCTTTGGTGGTAAAAATGGTCAATATGGCTTCCAAGATCTGACTAAGTGCAGCACTCTGGCAAGAGAGGATGGTATCAGGGAAGTCATGCTTGAAGAAAGGGAAACTGCTACCCTTTCCACTAGAGGCTTCAAGGAGCTTAAGTCCGTTATAAAAAATGAAGTCATTAAATAAAAGTTTCATTAAAATGACTCACAGAACTGCAGTTTGCTTACAAAAAATCACTTTATGTTTAATGATGTAAATAGATTATAGTATGATTATATATATATATACATATATACATATATATTTAGCACAAGCTATATCAATTTCAGATAGACACAGATTTTGTAGCAAAGGAAGTTACTAAAATAGGACATACAACTTTAACATAGAAGTAAAAACTGAGAGAGATGATAATTACAGTTGCATGTTTAGCAACTGTAGTTTGTGTGTGTGTGTGTGTGTGTGTGTGTGTGTCTGTGTGTGTCTGTGTGTGTGTGTCTGTGTCTGTGTGCCATTTGTTATGTGTCTGTGAAGGATCTATGCAAGAATTTTGTACTTTCATTTTTCTGGCTAAGTTTAGCATTTATTTGGCACCTATCCAACCTGTTTCCAGTACTTTTCATAAAGAAGACAGTTAGTCTTCATAAAGTCTCTTATTTCAGGATCATATTACTGGTGTTTTATAGCCTTCCAAGTTTAGCTCTGATCATATCTATGAATGATTGTTTTCCTCTCTGCCTTTATTTTCAGGTTACTGGGTTGGTAAATTATTTAAGGTCCTCTAGAGGAACAAAGCTGAGAGAATGGATCTATATTATGAAGGGGATTTACTAGATTGTTACATATCATGTACACTGGGTAGTTACAAAGATGGCTGTCTGCACACTGGGGAGACTGAGAACAGAATAGCTGACAGTCCACCAGGCTGGGTGCATTTCTAGTTCAGTCTAGAGGATGGGGATTCCTGTTGCACCACCATTCTTGGCAGTTTAGCAAACCACCACCCTGTGAAGTTGGGTTCCGATGCCAAGAAAGGATGGTAGACACATAAGCAGCAACAGAGTAGGTGTACTTACCAACAAACAGAAAAGGAAGGCAGGCAAAAAGAAAATGTTTTCCCCTCAGAGTTCTTTACATCTGGATCTTTCATGGAAAAGTGCTCCCTGTTCTTTCTGGAAATGCCCTCACAGACCTACCTAGAGATGTCTATTAATGGATCCAAGATCCAGTTAAGTTGACAACCATGTTTAAGCATTGTAGTCAGAATTCCTTTGTTAGAAACCTCCAAATAATGCTGGGGCTGAGAAGCACAGTAGAATGCAATTTGCTTGAGTTTATATTACAGAAATTTCACTTGGTGCTTTCAGATACCAATGATCTTCATTATTTGGACTAAATGATAAAAAAAATAGCTGAAGACAGAGTGTGACAATCCCTTGAGAAACTGTCTTTATGTTACCTTGCCCCAACTTAATTCCCATTCTCCTTGCTGTGATTAAAGTATGTTAGAATTCCATTTGATTTAAATAATTAAATAAAATATATATTACACACACACATATGTGTGTGTATGTATGTATTTATCTCACTATAGAGTTTCTACACAAATATGGGAAGTTTATATATACATTTTATTCTTTTGTGGCTTTGTCTGCATCCTTTTTTGATCAACTCCTTGTGAGGTAGAAACTTAATTTCTGCTGACATGAGAGTATCTGGCTCCCTTTCTTCTCTTTGGAAAGGTATTCCAAGTCATTTCTTCTTTAGGTAACATGGATCATTTCATGGAGAACTAGAGTAGGTAAGACTTTATAAACAGAATCTTAATGTGCATCTCAGAAATTGAGGCTTTTGGATGGAACAGATTACAAATGTTTCCAACACCTGTGGTATAAATTAAAACTAAAATGAGTTCTTATTTTAATATGTTTGTGTAAATTAAAGAAGTATTTATTGAGTTTGTGTTCATGAACATCTCCCCACCACTTCTATAATGGAAAATGGGAATTAGTATATTTTTTCTAAACGACTAATTTAACTAGGAAATATCAACTTTCTTCTTTCTCCATACATTTCTTGTATTTTTGAGATGTAGGTAAACATGAAAAACAACATGACTTGCTGTATCATTAGTTGACATGAAACTTAAGTATGTGATAAAGACCATTTAACAGACTATCAGGAATTAATAAGGAAGTTGGTAAGTACAGGGATTCACACCACCTTTTGTGTGGCATAAGTGGTTATCTTCATCCTTGCTTAAGAGTTGAAAAAGTCATGGCATGAATGGATTAAATAACTCATCCTGTAACAGAAAATATCTACAACAAAGACTTTTCATAAATGAGTGCATTGCCCGGCTTCCCATGGAACTGGACCAGGCCCTCTGGATAAGTGAGACAGTTGATTAGCGTGAAGTGTTCAGAAGACTCCCAGGCAGCAGAACTGGGACCTGTCCTTGGTGCATGAGCTAGCTTTTTGGAACCTAGGGGCTATGCTGAGACACTTTGCTCAGCCTTGGTGTAGGGAGAAGGGGACTGGACCTGCCTCAGCTGAATCTAGGCTGGACTGATTCCCCAGGAGAGACCTTGCCTTGGAGAAGGTGTGAATGGGGGGTAGATTTGGGAGGAAGGCTGGGGAATGGGAGGAGGGAGGACAGGGGAATCCGTGGCTGATATATAAAATTAAATTAATTATAAAATAAAAATATTTTTTTAAAAAATTAACATTTTCTAAAAGTAAAAGTACTAATTCTGTGAGGACGAAGAAGTAGTGAACAGAAAAAAATATCACGGGAAATCTATTAAGAAGTCCATTTTTTTTTTTTTTTTTGGCTGTTTAAACCCTGAAAGGTGGCAGTCACAAACTTATGTTGCTATTTATCCTAGGAACCCTAAAAGGAGGTGACGTCAAGACTTGATCAATTTTTAAGTCAGACTCAAAAGGGGAATACTGAAGTTAGATGGCCACGAGTTAGCTCCAGAAGACTTCCTGAGAGTGGAGTTAGTCTTCTTCATGTTCTTTCTTTCCCCACAGGCTCAAATCTGAAGGATGTCCACATAGACTTGGTTGTCACAGATGCAGCTGCTTTCACTCCCACACTCCATGGAACACCATGGTAACATTCAGCCTCAACTTAGTCTTCCTTTTCTACTCCCTTGGAACCTAGAAATCTCTGTCTAGTTCAATTATAATTTAGAGAGACCCACCCTTATGAGATGAAGAGAATATGAAAACCATTTACATTTTACTTAAGGGCAGCTTTAATATTTGTTACAGCTCATCATATTGCTAGCAATCATTTATCAAAAAATATAGGCCAAGACATAATTTGGCATGAAATCAAATGAGGGAAGCTCATTATAATCTTTTGATCTGCCAGCACCAGCGAACATTGAATTATTCATCAGCAGTTTATCATATTTAACTTTCCATATTACTATTGTCACTTTTGGTTGTTTTGTTTCAATTTTGCAAAAGAGTTATATATTCTTAATGAGATTCTCTAGCTATCTAATTGTAACTTTAACGTGGAGCTTTGATTACCTAAATTAGTACAACATACCTTAGCTGTCACTATGCCATGTGTCTACAGTAAAGACTATTTGCATAGTATTGTAAGAAGTAAATAAAAAGTATCTATTGTATATTCATTTTAAGGCTATTTTTTTGATGAAGGAGTCAATGGAGATGAAAATTAATCTTATAGCCTCACAGACAACAGAATCTGCTTTGGGTTTTCTGATTTAGAAACCAGGGACAATGCTGCCCTAAACTGCACCATTCTCAATGACTGGACTGCTTTTCATAAATGTAAAAACTGAGAATTAGCAAACCAAGTGCATTGTAGGGATGAGCTTAGAAGTCTTTTGGTCTATGAAATGTTAGCCTTGCTTCACAGAGACATTTCCTAAGATGAAGAAAATGACCCAGCCAGTGGGATATTTTCACTCTTGTAACCCTGCCTCTTTAGCTGCTGGGATAGCTAGATGATGAGGCTAGACTACCTGTCTTCCCACAAGAAGGAAACAACAACTGGTAAATGTTAAGAGGCTATATGAACACACAAATGCAGAATTTGAAGGGTATTAATTAACTTGTCCTACATTCTGTGGAGAAAACATAATCCCTGCTCCCTTCAAGACACCATTTCCAGTATGGGAACACAGTCAGGGTTCCCAGCAGCTCTGCTAATCACACCACTATTGGTAGCTGCTATATTCTTAGTGAACAGTCCTTTCTGAACTTTCACTTCATTC
This sequence comes from Peromyscus leucopus, assembly GCF_004664715.2. NCBI lineage: Eukaryota > Metazoa > Chordata > Mammalia > Rodentia > Cricetidae > Peromyscus > Peromyscus leucopus. The sequence goes on along the minus strand of NC_051063.1, from coordinate 126,163,804 downwards.
ATGAATAAAATAAGTGTAATTACAATAATTACCTGAATAAATGGGCCAAGGAAGAATTAAGGAAGAGTAGGATGAAGTATTCAAATCAAGGCATGGCAGAAGACTTTTACTGTTTAAAATTTAATCCATGAGCTCACTGGGCTCCACTATGGTGGTATTTTATTTGTACTGAAATATGATTTTAATTGTATGTTAATAAATAAAGTTGCCCTGGGGTCAGAGCTATTAGAGCCATAGCAAGAGCGTGGTGGTGGTGGTGGTGGCGGCGGCGGCGGCGGCAGCAGCAGCAGCAGCAGCAGCAGCAGTGCACGCCTTTAATCCCAGCACTTGGTAGAAGAGCTAGGTAGATTTCTGTGTGTTCAGGGATACAGCCAGCATTGGAGACAAATGACTTTAAGACCTGGGGGCAGTACTTATAGGCAGTGACGAGGCAGTCATGTGTTTGGGTTTACAACCAATGAGAAGGCAGAACTGAAAGACTATTTAAAGACAGATACACAGGAAGTAGCTCTCTTTTGGGGAAGCTAGGAGCACTGCAGGAGGTAAGATTTTAGCTCTGAGCTCTGACCTCTCGGCTTTCTCTTTTACATTGGTTCTATGTTTCTTATTTTTAATAAGACGGTTGGTTACATCTACACTCCACCTTAGATAAAGAACTACAGGCTGCTTGGAACTGCTAAGAGCTGGAGAAATGGCCATCCACAGGGTAGAGACTCCAAATTATATCAGCCCAGAGCTCATATATATGAAGTTGACATTACATGGACTAAAGAAGTTGTGTTTATGTATTTATGAATATATTACAACAATAGAAGAAAAAGAGCCTACTAATTTGAGAGTGAATAAGGTGGAAAGGGTTGGAGTGAGGAAAGGGAAGGTAGGGATAATATAATTATAATTTACAAATGTAAAATCCTGTAAGCATATCTTTTAATGTAATGGTGCCTATAGACATTTTTGATGCTCTACTTGGAGGAATATGAGGAATTGAGCAGCTGACATTATATCAAGCCACAGATAAACCTGACTCTTTACATGTCCTTGCCAATGCAACCATATGAAATCACTGAACTTTAACTGACATTTTTTTTTCTGAATATAGTAACCATGAAAAGTTTCCTGGGAAAATTCTTATCCACCCAGAGATGAGGCACACAAACTGCAGACCTGGGTATGTCTAAATAAATCAAAAGCAAACTGGAGAAAAAACATAATGAGAACTCTCGTTCTAAAATGAGTGAAGACAACTTGGGAAGTTTCCATAAGGCTCTAAAAGGGCCGAGAAGATTCTCATTGAGGCAGAACTGTTTGAGATAAACAATAACTTCAAAACTACCCAAGAGCCTGAAAATAATTAAAACTAGCTCTTTGAAGTAAAACCCAGCCAAGTGAGGAAATAGCACACAAATCATTAACTTTTAATTTCATTTTAAAGTTATGTATCATTTATTCATGGCATTAGGGAACTGTTCTACAAAAGAAATATTAATTTCTCTTGATTTAATATATAATTCAACTTCTTTTGCATAATTACATCCCATTAATTTCCATTTATAAGAAATATTAGGACTTCAAAACAGAAATTTCACTGCAATGCTAATATTTGATACCTCAAAAGAATCCCTCAGCAAATAACCAAATTAACTGCTCTATTAATTCATTTTACAGCAATCATTTCTTATTTTAGCCAGACCACTTATTTTTCATAGATTCACTCAGGAAGTTAATTCTCCATGATTCATTGGAAAAGTAAATATTCTTCCAGATTGTCCAGTTTACCTGCTGGCATGCAATAATTTTGCAGCTTCTAATTTCTCTACTGTCAATTATTTTATAAAAGCAATTTTAAATTGTTTATCAGACATAAAGTGTTTACACACACACACACACACACATATATATATATATATATATATACATATATATATATATATATACATATATATATATATATATATCCCTCCATTTTTTCACTCATTACCTAAACCCAAAATATATCATATATCATAATAATCTTGGAACCACAAGATGCAGATATCAGATCAAATAGTCCCAACATAAACTAACTTCTGAGTGTTCTAAAATACAGATGTGCTGTGAAAGAATATTTGTAGTTATGTCTTATTACAATTAGAAAAATAAGAAAGGGAAATTGTTCATTTTTATGTTAAGCAGAAGTCTATATAGTTCACTTATTTCTTACTTGAAAATCTTTAGTGAATGCCAGATTTTTAAATACAATTGTCATTAGCAAAGAAGGGGCCTGTGAATTATTTGAAATCCAAGTCTTTGGCTGAATTTTTCTCCTCTAGTCTTCACAGAAAAAGAGAAAAAGAAAAACAAAGTGCACAGCATGGGAAAATAGACAAATGAGTGAAAGAGGGAAGGAAGAAAAAGACCCAAGATGATTGTAATAAGCATGGCTCAAGGCCAGAAATAGGCTTATCTCTAACTCAGTTTTTGTATTTAAGAAAAATCATGCCCTTAACCTTATTTTTCCTCCTTGATTTAACTGGATTAATACTATTCCACACATAGGCTTCTTGTGGGAACTGGCCTACATGGAATACTAGTATATTAGAATACATCATATGGGACTCAGTCCTGAAGGATGCCACTTCCTCTTGACAACTTCAATGAAGCAGTCAAAATCAAGCTGTTCAACTGTCCTTGTGGTATGATTGAGAATCCCTCAGATATATGCCCAAGAGTGGTATCATTGGGTCTTGAGGTAGACTGATTCCCAATTTTCTGAGAAACCACCAAAGTGGCTGTACAAGTTTGCACTCCCACCAACAGTGTAGGAGTGTTTCCCTTGCTCCACATCCACTCCAACATAAGCTGTCCACAGTGTTTTTGATCTTAGCCATTGTGACAGGTGTAAGATGGTATCTCAGAGTCATTTTGATTTGCATTTCCCTGATTACTAGGGATGTTGACCAATTCCTTAAATGTCTTTCAGTCATTTGAGGTTCTTCCACTGAGAATTCTCTGTTTAGATCTGTAGCCCCCCTTTTAATTGGATTGTTTGGTGTTTTGATGTCTAGTTTCTTGAGTTCTTTATATATTTTAGAAATCAGCCCTCTGTGGGGTTGGTGAAGATCTTTTCCCGTTCTGTAGGCTGTCGTTTTGTTTTATTTACCACATCCTTTGCCTTACAGAAGCTTCTTAATTTCGGAAGGTCCCATTTATTAATTGTTGCTCTCAGTGTCTGTGTTACTGGTGTTATATTTAGGAAGTAGTCTCTTGTGCCAATGCACTCTAGGGTACTTCCTACTTTCCCTTCTATCAGATTCAGTGTAACTGGATTTATGTTGAGGTCTTTGATCCACTTGGACTTGTGCTGTGTGCATGGCATTCGATAAGGATCTATTTGTAATCATCTACATGTTGATATCCAGTTATGCCAGCACTATGTTCATAGCAACATTATTCATAGTAGCCAGAACATAGAAACAACCTAGATGCTCCTTAACTGAAGAACAAGTAAAGAAAATGTGGTACATATACACAATGGATTATTATTCAGTTGTAAAAAAATAAACAAACAAAAAACAAAACAAAACAAAAAATGACGTCATAAAATTTGCAGGTAAATGGATGGAATTAGAAAATATCATCCTGAGTGAGACAACCCAAACTCAGAAAGATAAACATGTTATGTACTCACTCATAAGTGGATAGTAGATGTAAAGCAGAGGATAATCAGGCTACAATCCACAGCCCCAGAGAAGCTAGCTAACAAGAAGGACCCTAAGGGGGATGCATGGATTGTCCTGGGAAGTGGATATAGATGAGATCTCCTTAGTAAAAAGGGGGACAAATGGTGGGATGGCAGCAGAGGGGATGAGGGATGAGAACATGAGGGAACAGGTGGTCAAGCTGGGGGGAGATGTAGTAGGAGAACAATGAAAGAGATATCTTGATAGAGGGAGACATAATGGAGTAAGGGAGAAACTTGGTGCTAGGGAAATTCCCAGGAATCTACAAGGACAAACACAGATTAGACTACTAGCAATGGTAGAGAAGGTACCTGAACTGGCCTACCTTGATAGTCAGATTGGTGAATAACCTGTCATCATAGAGCCTTCATCCAGTAACTGATTTAAGCTGATGCAGAGATCCACAGCCAAGCACCAGGCTGAGCTCCGGGAGTCCAGTTGAAGAGACTGGAGAGATGATGGATTATGAGCAAGGGGCATCAAGACCATGATGGGGAAACATAGAGACAACTGAATCAAGCTCATAGGAACTCATGAACTTCAGAATGACAGCTGTGGAACCTGCATGGGACTGGACCAGGCCCTCTATATATGGGAGACAGCTGCATAGCTTGGTTTGTTTGAGGGTCCCCTGGTGGTGCATGAGCTGGTTTTCTGGAGCCCATTACCTATGGTAGGATGCCTTGGTAAACCTTGATGTGGTGGTGGGGTGGGGGTTACTTGGTCTTGCCTCAACTGAATGCACCAGGCTTTGCTGACTCTTCATGAGAGGCCTTATCCTTTTAAAGGAGGGCATGGGGGTGGGTAGGTGAGGCTGGGGGAAGTGGGAGGAGGGATGGGATGAGGATCTGTGGTTGGAGTGTAAAATGAATTAAAAAAAAATAAAGAAAAAAAATCAAGCTGATCCTAGATAACAGAATGGTAAATTCAGTGAGCTTACAATTTAAAATTCAAAATGAATTCTCAACTTAGCAGAGATAAATAATGACTTCTAAAAGGCCAAGCAAAGAATGCAAATACAAATTAAGAGCTGACTGAACAAACATTAGATATGGGGAAGAGAAAAGAGCAGAGGAGGGCAGGTGAGGGGAGGGAAGGGGAGAGAGATTTAATTAGTTCATTCACATTAGACAAAGCTAGGTTTAATAAAAATAAGCACAAGAGTTGTAGCTATGCCAACCTGGAAGTCAATTTTCCTTCCTATTTTGTGTTGCACTGTCCCTCATTTGAATCCTAGGTTTACCTCAGCTACCTCATTTTCAAACAATAAACTAAAGCTGGGAAGTATTAATGAAAAGTAAACGGATGGGTCAAAACATTATGAGGAAATGAAATATTTCATTTAGAGCTCTTAGATTTTAGAAAAGCGCCATGGAGTCCTATAGTTGGTGATACTATGATTTTTATGTTTTTCAAAGCATAAATTTGAATTATGAGCAGATATTCTTTTAAGTGATATCCTTGGATTTTCCTGTATCATCTTTGATGCCAAGTAACAACACAGGAATGTCTTTGCTGACTAAAAATTCCTCAAGTAGTAGGGTATCTGAAACAAAACAATTAAATACTTAAAGGAATGTGTGAGAAAATAGTGATGAAAAAATCTTATTACTAGGAGCTGTGTTAATAAATTATAGGTCAATTGAAACACAGAGATGAGCTGAGAACCTGTCTTAGTGTTAGACAGCTTGCTTAGCAGTCATGAAGACCAGGGTTTAATCTTTAGAACAGTGAAAGGTAAACACACATAAACACTACCACCCACACTCCCATAAATAAAACACACACACACCACATATATCTCCCATACACACACATGTACAAACATCATATGCACCCAAACAAACAAGAATAAGTAGTTAAAGTTGAAAATATAATTTGTGTTCTCCATGAAAACAATAAAGGTTTTTATATCTATGTACGTGGAAACTCAAGAGAATGAAAGAGAGGGAATTGCTAAAAATATTTTTATGTAATAATTGTCAAAATTCATAAAAATATATCAGTTCACAGAACTTGGCCCTCAACAGTCCCCAAGGTCTGAGAAGAAACAAAGAAAGAAAATACACCCAATCATAAGGTGACCTTAGGGAAGAGAAGGATGAAGAAGAGGAGAGAAGGGCAAGGAGGTAGAGGAGAAGAGGGAGGTAAAGAGAATTCAAACTAAGACATTGGAACAATAAACTACAATGGAATCCCAAAGTAGGAAAGAAATAAAAGATAGTCAAGATGTAGAAGACAAGGAGCAAATGGAAGTTAGAGTTCACGGTTGCAACTTTAGAACTCTGCTTCAGCATTCTGCCTTGGGATCATTTCCTATTGTAGCTAAATTGGCATAATTTGCCTAATGTATTCTATTAAAAATGCAAGCATTCTCTCATTACCCATAGCAGCCTGCCCTATCCTATCCAATGTGTGACAAGCTGTCCAGTGCCTGGAACTGTGGGCAATATCAACCTTTTTAATTACTGAGAACACATGAGTCACAGGGAATCGCACTCTGTTTTCCTTCCTATTCAGATAAAACCTATCTATTTTTCACTCACCACAGAAGACGCGTGTGTGCGCACGCAGACACACGCACACACACTTCCTTCTCATTTTTAGAGGAGAAACTGGTCATAAAGTTGTGGTGTGATTTACCCCACGACTGTATTATTAATTAGACTCAGGGCATACTTAAACTCCATCTCTTCCTTAGAAATGTTTAGTAATAACAAAGGATCTCACAAGAATCTTCCTTAATTCACTTTATTGATTGCTTCTTTTCTTTTGACCTTTGAACTTTAGCATTACTTGTAGTCCAAACTTTGAATCTTTTTTTAAAGTTTGTTTGTTTGTTATTGTTTTATTTTTAAGGAAGAGCAAGAATGAAGCCCCTATTAACCCGAAACTATGCAGTTGAATTTCTGACATTTGGGGAAATCACAGCAATCAGTATGCCTCTCCCTGAGAAGTCACCTTTGTGATCATACCAACTCCTTTTGGACTTGGCCAGTTTCCCTCCTAGAAGTTGATCATCTTCTGTAGTTTCTGGTCTTTTAACACATAGTTTTTAAAATTGACAGCACACTCTTATTCATACATCTCACTTCATGTTACCATTATCTGCTCCTGTTTCTTGAGTGTATTTATTGGGTCTAACTTCCATGTCCCATGTCCTTCATGAGCACTGAGGATGCACTCCAAAGCCAGAGAGAAGCCCACACTCTGCCATTTAGTGACAAGAAGAATGTTCTAAACTTTGCAAGAGAGAAAAATCATCAAGAAGAATGCCAAGTTTCTAAACTCAAATTAAGAATAAATTTTCTATTCAACTGTTAAGAAGGGAAAATAAATCTGTTCAACTGTCATACTTGAGACTGTAAATGTCAAGTCACAGGGCATGGTGAACACTTGATTAAATAGAGGAGAAATCATGTTTATGGAGTCAGCAAGTAACTTAAGATAAGTCAGGAGAGAGGGAAGGAGGATGGGTGGGAAGGAAGTTTGGAGAGAGAGGGAAGAGAAGAGAAAGATCTGCAGTGTCCTGGGATTTCCCACCATAATCCTTTCCCTCCTTTTTCTGTGTATCACATTTCTGCCAGTGACAAATTGCTGTCTTATTCTTATTCTCTGTAAGTGATTTAAGACACAGTTCTGTCTAATCCAAGCAAACATTTGGAGGTTGAGACTAATCTCCTGACAGTTCTTAATTAAATTAATGTTTGTCAAACACAGAAAAAGCCAAGTGTCAGCACTGTGTCTGCCATAACAACAGAGCTATATAATTAGCACATTTTATAACCTAAGCTTCCTAGAAAACAGTTTGCATTGAATAAAATGTTGAAATTATTATACCAGCATCTTAGAACTTATTTTCCTGTGTGTGGCTTTTTCTGTTGTTGTTGTTGATTTTTTAAGACAGGGTTTCTCTGTGTGGCTTTGGAGCCTGTCCTGGAACTCATTCTGTAGCCCAGGCTGGCCTCAAACTCGCAGAGATCCGCCTGCCTCTGCCTCCTGAGTGCTGGGATTAAAGGCATGTGCTACCACCGCCTGGCTTTCCTGTGTATTTTACTGTACTGTCTATGTTTGTATTGAGAGGCAGTTTTAGTGAGAGAGTTTACATTGTTGAATTCACAGTAAAATGAATATTAACCTGAGGCATCTGATTGCTTTTCTCATTGCTAGAAGAGTTTGTGAAGTTATCTCAGGGTTGATTGCTTTCCTCTGTGAAACTCAAAAGTAAAAACATGTCATACTTCAGGTCATTGTGCTTTTCCACAGTAATATCTCAGATCAAAAACCTAAAACATTATGAAGTTACATGCAGTGCATGATGTTTCCTCAAGTCAGATTTCCTGCCAATATTTTGATACATACTACCAAACTCCAAGCAGGGATCTCAAGATAAAACCGCAAATCACTCACCAAATACAAGTTTCCGTGAGAGAAACTGTTATCCATGTACAGTCTTATGTTCATAATTAAGTTATAAAATATGTGCACAGTATCTCACATGTGAACAAGAGTATTATTGAACTCAATATAATCTCTTCATGAGTAAGAAGTATAACTGAAGTACTTAAATATACATACATGAATAGACATTTAAAAAGCTTAGGCTACTTATAGGTGTATATGTGCATATAAATATATGTGTATAGGTATGTTTTATGTACATTGTGATCATCCAAATGCACATATGTACCTTTCAACAATTTGTGATTATGGTTCAATTTTGATACTGTGCATGTCCTCTGACATGTATCTCTTTTATCTAGATTTTATAATTTGGTGGCCTATAGTTATTAAAAAATATCCATTATTAGCCCGGCAGTGGTGGCACATGCCTTTAATCCCAGCACTTGGGAGGCAGAGGCAGACAAATCTCTGAGAGTTCAAGGCCAGCCTGGGCTACAGAGTGAGTTCCAGGAAAGGCTCAAAGCTACACAGAGAAACCCTGTCTCAAAAAAAATGCCCACTATTGTGTTAACTAATTTTACTGTCTGCTGAGAGCTGCTGGTAGCAAGAGGCCATGGGAGAATACAGCAGGTGACAACTAGTTTTCAGCAGGTCGACCCACCAGATTCTCTGATGGGAAGCCCCACCTGACAAGGCCATGAGGTTACTGACTATAAATGACCAGTTGCTCCTTGTCTATATTTCTCTCATGTACCGCTTCATTTCTTCCCTAGGAACTGCATTTCTTCTTTAAGAATAGCTATGATATCTCCACATTCACCATGCATTTCCCTGTAATGTGTACATGTAATCTCATGATTACATCTCAATCTTATGGGTACACATAATTGTGGGTGGTCAAGAAGATGGTTTCTCATTTAACTGTGTAATTTTGATGACTAGAAATATACTAGAACATGATTCATAACTAGGTCTATTGTTCCATATGGACTGTAGACACTTAGAGGTCTTGTTCTCTATCCTTAGCCATTGACAAGGCAAATTGGCTAAATGAAATGTCCTTGTGGAAGAATTGCAGGTACCTGGCCTTGTTGGATAAGAATCCTTCAAAAGAAATATCACAATCTAGAAGTGATAGTGCAGGTGTCTGGCCTTTCTTAGTCCTTCAAGAGATCAATAGCACCTATGTTGCCCTATGCTTCCTCCACTGGCGCCTCCTCACTCTGATTTGAAAGACAATTAACACTTTGTATTTGTTTCTACAGCAGTTTTTAATGGAAGATTTTAGGTTTAGTAGACTATGTATAGGTCCTGAGATTCAGGTGATTAACAGAAAAAGGCTGTTAACTGATTAACCATGTCCAGATATTATTAATCACATAAAATAGTATATGTATTCCTTGTCTTTTCCTTAAATCTCTCATTGGTTTAATTTCTTCTCTTATACTATTATAGCTATCCATTTAAGAGATGAGCCAGAACATTTTACAATCTGCAGCTGTTGTCAATCACCAATTAGATGAACAAGTTTTACCAAGTGTAACTCTCATCAGAATACTTGAACCTGAGAGTTTGCTTTGTAGTTTTTTTTTATTACTAACAAGTTGTTAATGAATGGAGATATATGTATGCTTGAAAATTTGTAATGGATAGTAGAATAGATATGTAATAGAATAAAGATGATTTTTGATAACATGATATCTATTTTAAGACAAATTACATTTATACACAAATTGATAAAGAATGTTATTTTTCAAAGGACAGAGATGTAAAGGTGATACAAGAATGAAGTGGGACTGGACTTGCGATCAAAAGAAGTATATATGCACACCAGCATTCCTGCCCTTCTGGTCTGTAATCTCTGTGGACAAAGAACTTGTGAAAATAATCTTATATTTAATTTTTTTTAATTTAAGATTTATTTTATTTGTTTGTGTGATGTATGTATGTTAAGTGTGGTCCCATATACCATTGCACATAATTTTTGTCAGAAGATAACTTTTGGGAGTTGGCTTTCACCTTCCACTTTGTTGAGGCAGGATGTGTCTCTTGTTTCTGCTGCACTGTGTATGTATGGCCAGCTGGCTCAGGAGTTTCCAGAAAATTTGCCTGTCTCTCCCTGCCATTCCACCATAGGAGTGCTGGGATTGTAGATGTGCACCCCTCCACACATGGCTTTTTATGCTGGATATGGGGATAGGACTTGGGTCATCAGATTTATCTGGCTAAATGGCATCGTTTCCTACTGAGACGTGGCCTCTGGCATCTATTCTTGTGTAACAAATAGAAGTTTGAAATTAACTTAGCAAATAATCTCTTCAGGTAAAAATGCTATCTTAAAATAGGTTTGAATCTTGGTGCTAAACAATAAACATTTTCAAAGTAAAAAAAAAGATATAGAGAACAATAAAGATGGGAGAAACAAAGAACACAATAAAGAGCACATAGTATGGAGAGCATTTGCCCATGTGTGTGAAATTATTATTATAACAGAAATCTTTTGCTTTTCCCTCCCTCCTGGAAGCATTTCTCTTAAGGAGCCCTGGGTAGGGGCTGAGGGCAGCTACCACACCTCTGCAACCGTCAATTTGACACAACCTAGAGTCACCTACAAAGAGTCAACCTCAATTGAATCACCTAGATTAGATTGGCCTGTAGCCTCATTTGTAAGGAATTGATTGCCCTTACTGCTGATGTAGGAAGGATCTAGCCTCTGTCCTCTGTCCATGGTTCTCACCCTAAGAAGGTGATCTTGGGCTGTACAGAAAAGCTATCTGAACATCATGCCCTGAGTTCTTGCCCTGATTTCCCTGACTGACCTAGAAGTGTAAAGCTACAAGTCATTTTTTGGTCAAAGTGATTTATTACAACAACAAAAAAGTAACTAGAATTTTAACAGCATGTTCTAATTATGTGGTATTTAAGTCTTCTTTGCCTTAGCTAACCATTTTTGATGCCTCTAGATGAAAGCTTGTTAGTTAACCTTGTTTACCTTCTAAGTCTTTTCATTTTTTTTCTGCTTTGACATTTGTTATATATTTTCCTTGTGATATTTTTGGGTTACCCTTAACCTTTCTGTTCTAAATCCATGAGGGTCAGTGATAGGTTAATTATCTGAAATCTCTCCAAATGATATATGTGTTCATTGGACAGCTTCTTCTTTGCTGTACTCACGTTACATCTTAGGTTTTTACATCTTGTGTTTTTATATACATTTTTAACAATAAATTATTTACATTTATTTTTTTCTTTAACAAACTTTTCAATAGCTTGATTTTTAATCTCCAAGTATTTTCACAAATAATTGCATAGTGTGCTAATTAACTCCCTCTATATTCTCTTAATTCTAATGGCTGCTTCTCCATCATCCTCTTGAGCTCTCCACTGACTCCTTTTGTTCTTCCCTCTGTGATCTGTTCTAGAGTTACTGGACATGGCAGTGCTGCCCTCTGATGGCTTCTTAATCAATAGTGTTGATTTGATGTGCCTAGTGAAGGTATCAAGGAACATGTGGGAAATTAGTTACTCTAGTGCCCCAGCCAGAATAGTGCATACCCAGTGCAGTTGGGAAGCTGTTTTGTGGCCTGTTGGCAGTGGGAGTGAAAGCATTAGAAATATACAGGAAGATGGGTACACCCTACAGTTACTTCAGGAGAAGGTATGGTTAACTTAACATGCTAGGCTCAAATGAAGGGATAGGCAAGGGTGTCCCAGCCACAGTCCATGGCAATGGGAAGCATCAGGACTGAATTATTTCTCTCCAGACACATGGACTTTACTGAGCAGAAATCCATGTATAACTTCCTCATTAGATAAGCATAGTTAAAATTCTCCACTCAGAATCAGGCACAGGGTTGGAAATCTATTATTCCAGCTACATGACAGGCTGAGGTAAGAGGAACACAGTTTTGAAGTCAGCCTGTGGAGTATAGTGAGACCACATTTAAAAGAGAAAGAACCCAGCTTTCTGTGCTTTAGTAGTGTGATCTTGGATAAGCTATGAAAGTGATTCATCTATAAAATTCAAGTATTCATCCCATAGAAGTGACTTCTCGAGCAAAAGTAGTTTTGACATGGAAAGTGCTCATCCAGAATCATCATTCTCTAAATTACTATTGTCTTTTGGCTTAACCTTAGATCCTTATTTTTCCAAGTTATTGCAGAAACATTGATCTGAGATCACAAAAAAATGCATGTGACCAAACTGTAAAATGTCATAAACTGAAAAGAATTTTTATAGTTTGTTGTGGAAGAGCATCTC